>NW_026898776.1:597500-625995 GCF_033153095.1 Gastrolobium bilobum | reverse complement strand
AACATGGGTATGATGATTCTTTACTTCGTCTGGAAAGATGCTCTTAATGGTAGAAAATCCAGACTAGATTGATCCATAGTAATTACAACATACTTTTATTGGTTTTCTATTATAACAACCCTCAATAGTAAATTAAGAGAAATGAATTAATTAGGTGGTTAACTAGATTAAATACTTATTCAATGAAATTGTGGGAGTTAAATTAATAGACTCATATGAAAAATAGTAAGAGAATATAGTTCATGTCATACAAGTCTAATAGGACTCAAATATAATTATTAGATATAGTTAAGAACAGAAATATTTATATGGAGTAAGTTTGGGTTTACCTTGGTAATTAGGCCTAAATATAATTTAGGTTGAATAATTAATTAGTTTAGAGAAATTAGGAAGTTCAAAGTATCTTTAAATTAATTAAATGATGCTTGGATTAATTATTAAAATTAAGGAAAAGATGGATTAATTATTAAGCAATAAGATGAGTTTTGATTTGATAAAAGTCAATGTAGTGTATATAAATACACTTAGTGGTATTTCTTAGTCATAGAGATGTTGTCTCTTTTTCTCTCAAGTTACGTTGCTTTCTTTTCTTATAAAGAGATGATGAAAGTTGTTTTTTAAATAAATAAATAAAAAGGTCAAGACTTATAAATAATGGACCAATAAGAATGCTTGTTTGAAAGTCAAAAAGTTAGGAATTTTAAACTTGGTCACCAATTAATTGAATAATCGGTTTCCTTTTTTTGGTTTCATCTTACGTAAGTCCTTTCTTTAGAAGCTAACAAAGTGTATTAATAGTATAGAAAAGTATTATAAGGTTTAAAGAATGGACCAATAGGATGAGGTGTTGAAAGTCAAGGCTTGTATAAAATATAACTTATGTATTACTTGACCATCAAAATACAAGTCGTCTCTCTTTCAAGATTACCCTCTATAACTTCTTGGTTCTTTTCCTTTCCGTGAGCATCGTAGAAAAAGGGCAAGCAGAACTTGAGGAATGAGTCACCATTTCATCTAGACTCCAACATAGAAAAGGTAACTTAGCACCTCACCATCCTAACCCACAATTTATCTAACCTTGGGAAGCTTTTAATGTCTTCTTTTCCCTCTTGGGCAGCAGCGCCTGCACTAGGAATGGAAGGAGAAAATGGATTGATTCCGTAGTTCTAAGCTTAGGGAAGTCATCAATAGTTATTGGTTAGGCTATCTAAGGTATTAAACCTTCACTCCCTTGATTAAATTCTTAGAAATAATGATGATATTCATGATAGAACTTTATGGACCTTTTAGGATCAACATAGGGGCTGTTATGTTTAAAAATTCATATCTGAAGCTACAAGACTTCAAATGGATTGTGGTTTGCGCCAAATTAAAGCCTTAAGTGTCTACTATAACATATCCAAAATTCAGGGGAATCGGAGTTAAGATGAATTTTTCGTGATTAAAATGGCACAGGATGTTGATGCTGTAAAAAATGTGTGTATTTCGGCCCTTTAGAATTAATTGTGCAAATTAAGTGTTTAATTCATTGGTTATGTAAAACAATGATCCTTAGGACATTTAATGATGATTGGCTAGTATTTGAACCAAACATAAAGTGTGAAATCTTAATTAAGTCTAGGATGTAGACTATGTTTATGTTAGAGTTTTGATGAAAAAGTTATGTAATAGTTTATATAAGACTACTTAGTGATCAAACAAGGAATTAACTAAGATGAAATGGTAAATCCATGAGTATATGTATATCAGTATATGTAACTATTCGACCAATATGTATTAAATGGCTAAGGAAATTGATGTTAGTTTTATGTCAAGTTAATGGAATAATAGTGTATGAATGCTTTCACAAGAATTAAGCTAATTAGTTAAACATGACAACCAAAAGAATTGTATATGTGTTTATATATAGAGTTCGGCCATAAAGGAATAATGGGCATAGATTATGTGTTTTCAATTCAAGTGATTGATTTATAGCATTTTCCTAGAATAAGTAAGTATGATTCAAATGGTTTAAGATACGTGAAGCTTTGTTAAAAGTGTATGAAATGTTAACTATAAATTAGTAAATTAATTAACTAATTGAGACTCTAAGTCATGAAGTATAAATTAAGTTGTAAACTTATGGGATGGCATGAACTGTCAAGGGAAATGAAGTTGTCAAGTTGGTTATGAAATTAACATATGAATATAATTATTCGGATTTCAAGTAATGTATGTTTCATTGGAAATTAATGGTACTTTTATATGTACGGTAACAGAGTGTAATCAGATGAAGTAGGTGGACGAACAACTTGTAGACAACCAAGTGTACGGGTTATTAATAGCAAGTTAGCAGCAGGAAAGAGACGACAGGTAAGCTTTCGGTTAGGAGTTTTCTCAGCCTTTTTGTTCCGCCATGATCAGTGGCGATTATGGTTTCCGTATGGATATAATTGTTGTTAATATTGATACTTTGCGTAGTTGCATTCATATAGTGCATGCATATGATATTATTTTTGTTATGATAAGTTAATATGATATGATCTTCAATGAAATAAAGCCTTGGAAGTGTGAGTTATGGTTTTTGAACAGAGGAAGCATTTATGGATATGATCACGGTGTACATAAGGTATAGCCGAGGAAACTTTAGTTCTCTGATCATTATGAGTATGGTATTGATTACGATACGATATTACGAATATAAGATGAAAGCCTTATTTATACATAAGACATGAACATACTTAAGATTAATAAGAAAGTACATTATAAGAATAAATGAGAATTATTAGAAAAGATATATGATACAGAAATTCTAATATGGATTATATGGTGTTATCTATGTCTTGGTACTTGATATTTTCTTGCAGGAAGTGGACTCTTGGGTGGAGTCTGCTCCATAAACCCCAAGTTTATTGAGATTCATTCTCACCCCGCGTTATGGGGATATATTTCAGGTATCGCAGCAGTTGACGATCGTTCTCGGGGCAAGAGGCCCGTGGTTGATGAGTAGATCTGAGCATAGATGTTGCCTGCTTATTTTGGGAGTCTGTTGCATATATTGTGACACTGTGATGTATTATGTTTATGTAGGTTGATGTAGGATGTTGTAGTTATGGCACAGAGTCACCTTTTTGATATGATATATATAGAGTTATGGATCATGTATGTATACTACTGTATATGATATGGAATTGTTGTATATTGTGGGTTGTAAGAGCCCCAAGGCATTGCTGGTCCTTGTGTGTGCCACCCATTGGATTATTAGGTATATTTGTGTTATTAGCAAGCTTATGTAAATTTGGGGATTTAAGGAAAAACAAAGGAAACTCTGGCGAATTTTCTGTAGAATTGGCAGATTTTAGGTGAACTTCGGGAGAGCATATCTCCCTCCATAGAGGTCCGATAGGGACGTGCCATACGCCGTTTTGAAGCTTAAGATGTCCCCTACATTGTGTAAAAATATTAGAATTTTATAGGTTGTGCGCAGCCCTGTGGAAGTCAGTGAACACAACTGCCCTGTTTTGCCCTGCACTTGGGGGCTGTTTTGGACCAGTTTTGGGAATTTTATTCCAGCTTCATTTCTTGGTCAAATTAAGCGTATGATATATCAAATCGAAGATTGAGGTATCTAGTTTATAGAATAAAAATTTGAGAGCAATTGGATGAGTGAATTTTCTGCAGTAATTCGAGGAGTGAGAGAGGTTTTGAGCTGTTTTGGGGTTGGTTGGCTGTTTTGCTTATCCAACTTCAAACGGCGATATCCGGAGCAAACGTGCTCCGATCATAGCGTGTGATAGCTTTTTAGAAAGGGAATTAAGTAAGAAAAAAATATAACCTGAGTGGAAGGTCTGAATTTTTGTGGTGCATTCGCAGTAATTTAATTAGTGAACCATGTTCGGGTAAGTAAAAACGTAAAAGTTAGTAATTGGCTAAGTGGGTTTATGGGAACCCCTTAGTAACTTATGATAAGTAAAATAAGACATAGAAGTAGTTTAAATAAGTATTCCGCAAGAGTTTACAGTTACGGTCACAACTTTTAATTATTACGCTTTTATTGTTTTAAATGCTCGCGTAATAATCGTAAAAAGTTTATTCGCATTTTTATAAATGAATTGCTGTGATTGTAACTGCGCTTAATATCATATTAATATTAACAATACCGGTGTACAACGGGCTGTTACATCTATTATCTTAGATTAATTTGTTGGCAACTTGGCATGATAAAGGGTGGTTGCATGCAGTGTTCACCTAAGCTTCAGATAGAAAATTTGTTAGTTTTATTTTAATTTATCAACATTATTCTTCAAATTCAACGAACTTATAACATTTCAACTCATAAGATCTATAACGGATGTAACTCTTTAATTGTTAGACGTGATTTTTAAAAAAATCTAAAGAAATAAAATCTACACTTTAATCATAAGGTATATCTTTTAAGACAATGGTAATCATTTTTAACATAAATCAACCACACATAGAGGAGACCTGCAAATTGAATGTGCAAAATAAAATAAAATAAAAGTAGGGAGGCATGCATGCTCCACCTACTATAGAAGCAAAGCAAGAGTGAAGTCCCTTTTGTGGACTTGGGCCACTATGAATGGGTTTGGACCTAAAAATAGCGTATACGTTAAGTGTCGAACTCAAATGCAACAAGTTCTTTTATTCACCCTCATGTCGCATAGTTTCCTTCTTGGAGTTTCGGGGAAACAACTTTGATCCCTGACAAAGAGTCCCTAATGCGTTATGACAAATGTTTTCTTTGAATTTAACGCTCCATTCAAATGCTAGTTATAATTGGACCCGCATAGAGTACAGAGCATGCATCCACCGCCACTCAAAACTATTATTCACAACACTAACCCTTACGGCTCTCGAAAGCGACCAAAAACTACTCGTCATCAACCAAGGCAAAGTGTATGATAATAAACGACAGCCGCTCGCTATTCAAAGTTCAAACTATAATCACATGAACGTGCGTTTCTATTGTAATTGTGATCCCAATAAAAGCACGTGAAGCAATGAAATTAGGTAATTTTCCTTATAAGATTATCATTCTAAGGAAATAGAGTATTATATTTATTTTTTAAATTACAAATTTGTGTCAAAAATTATAAATTAAGTAATAAAAATTATCTTTGTAATTTAAAAAAATTAAGATGTTGTTTTCTCCAAATGAATTCTTAAAATTTATCATAATTACATTTATATATATAATTTAACATAATTACATATATGTGTGTGTGATAGGATCCTTTGACACCGGTGTCAAAATTAGAAGTTTGATATCAAATCCTAACCTTTGATAAGTTTAATCCAATAAATTATAACCGTTAGATTGACGGAAATCAACGGTTATGATTTGGTGTCAAACTTTTTTGTTTAACACCGGTGTGAAAGTATCTTGCCCTTATATATATATATATATATATATGGGACAAGATTAACTTACACCGTTGTAAGAATAATAAGTGTAACATCAAATTCTAACCGTTGATTTTTGTGTATCTGATGGTTATAATTTATTGGGTTATATTATTACATTATTTATTAATTATACTAAATTACAACTGTTAGATATACATAAATCAACAATTAAAATTTGGTTTAAGATTTATTATTTTTACACCGATATAAGTTGATATTGCCCCTATATATATATATATATAGGAAATGGTTATATTTATAATTTTTTTGTTTACAAACTCAACTATTATTCCGGGGAATATATATAGTGTTTGTACTCCTCTGAGTACATAGATGAATTTGAAAACAAAATGTTTATAAATATAACATGTTCAATATATATACTTATCTTTTGTTTTATATTTTTTTATTTCAAAAATACATTAATCTTGTTAAATGTTTTTCAAATATTATTATGAGCGTAATTATTTAATATGACTGGTTTTCATAGGGGTTTAGAATCTGGCAAGTGTATCACATGTTGCGTTAGACTAGATTTTGACTTGAGACGAGCATGCAAATGTGGCGGTCCCTTGTGAAAATTTGGGCTTTTTAACTAAATACAAGCGTTTGATTAGAAAAAAAATAAGTATCTATTTTGTTTTATTTAAAAAAATCAAATTATTGTGGTCAATCCCACACTTTGACAAAACTCTTCAATTCCCGCATTAATTTTTTTTTTTAAGATAAGAAACTATTAGTTTACCGTGCATTATATTAGTATTATATTTGAAGAGCACATCAGTTAGAGATTTTTTTAAAAAAATTAATGAGTTTATATATGAATGGTAGTGTATTCGATTACATTACAATAGTGTAACTGATCAACTTGCGCTAGAAATTCTATATCAATGTATCTCGATCTCATTTCACTTATATGCATTTTTTACACTAAAATTTTTCCCGCTTCTCATCTCCATTCAAACCCATCAAGATTTTATTTCATCTCACCATTTCTAAAGCCTTAATCTTGTGAAATTATTGTGATTACACTTACATATTCCATTTTTTTTTGGTAAAATCCAAAACCAAAGCAAATCTTAGTCCCAATTTCGTGTGAAAGTGAGCTCAAGTTCAAACACCTATATTACACTTATCTATCACAATGGGAGGCATTTTGAAGGTCCAAACAGTGTCCAATTTAAAGGAAAAACAAAAATTATGAAAATCAAACAGGCAAACTACATACAATGAGCTCAAGTGGAGAATTGACCAAAAATTAAGGCTACAAGACAGCCAATGCATTCATCAGTTGATAGCCAAGGTAGAGACTATAGTTGGTAAGGATACTATATACTACATTAGTAACAATATGTGAGATGATGAAGATGTGGAGTGTGTCATAGATGCATTTGTTGACCGGAAATTACAAAATTTTATTAAGATATATATTGAAGTTGATTCTATTTAGTCTTCATCTTTACCCTTGCATATAAGAACTCCACATTATTTTGGTCAAAAAGAAAGAGTTGTCGGTTTATCTGCACATTCACAATTGTTAAGTCAGATAAATTGGGGAGGGAGATAAGGATGAGGATGAGAAGGATATGGACAATGATGAGGAGGAGGGAGAAACTGAGAGTTTTATTTCACTAGGTGACACCTCAGATACTCACGTGGATGGTTGTTTTGACTATGACACAAACTCACTAAATTTCAATTTTTATTTCATATTTCTGTTGCTATCGCTTCTGACAAAAATATCATCCTTTAAATGTAGGGCCAGAGATTGAACCAATGAAAGCCAATATTATTCCTTCATTAATCGGGCACACCCTAATGAAGAGATGGAGCTGTTGTATGGTGACGATGACTTAAGCACGGTGGTTGGCAATTAAGGGATCCATTATATGTGCAAGAAGAGTTTGGTTCCAAATTAGAAACGCAACATGCTGTGAAATTATATTGTATGAAGGGTCATCGTACAACTGTAGTTGCAAAAAGCGATGAGCATAGATTTGTGATGAAGTGCCGAAACTCTGCTGATGGTTGTCCCTGGTATGTGAGGGTAATTATGCCTAAGAATGGAACTAAATGGGTGGTCCGTAAGTGGGGTAAATATCACACATGTTCGAACCAGGGTCTTACTCTGGATCATAGACAACTGGATTCAAATGTTATATGTTCAGCCATTATAAGTATGTTTTGTATGATGTGCAATTATATATGGTTTGTTTATGTTATTTATTTAGTGAAAAATATTTATTGACAATGTTGAGAACTTGCTTTGTTTTTTTATAGGTATGTTGAAGGAAGATCCAGCTTTAAAACTAGTTTTGATACAAGAGAGGATACAACGTCTGTATGAATACAATATAACCTACAAGAAGGCTTGGAAGGCAAAAATGAAGGGCATTATGAAGTTATTTGGTGACTGGGACAAATCGTATGCATTCTTGCCCAATTGACTGACATACATAACGCAGTGTAATGTGGGTTCTGTCTTGAAACTTGATACAAATGAATGTTTTGATGAACTTTGAATTTATACCGACAAGGCCGTATTTCATAGGTTTTGGACATTTCACCAGTGCATTGAGACATTCAAATACTGTAAGCCCATACTTCAAATTGATGGCACTCATCTGTATAAGAAATACAAAGGAATTCTTTTGATTGCGATGTCAAATTCCTCCGACGAAAAGAATGTCAAATCAATGACTTCGGCTCAATAATGGGTCTCCTAAAAAGACCAGTCATAAATCGTGCATGCTGCGAGGCATCATCATCAAGCAAATACCCAAATGAGAGGTCTACACCCTCAGTCTCAGGCTCCAGTGTCCTCGAAGAAAAAGGACGATCCTGGCATTGCTTAATCCGTCTTTCATTTTCGATTGCGGTCGAAGATCGTCTACGGCCAGCTATGATAACAACGGAAGCCTACAACAACACATGATAATATATTAACAAACAATAAAAAAAATTCAGAACTAAAATTAGACTGGAAAAAAAATAACAAACCCTATGAAACCTAAACCCTAAACTATATACATTCATCAAAACCTAAACTAAATATGCATCAAATCGAAGAATCAAAGCAAAACATAAAAGCCAATCGAACCAAACCATCGTGAATCAAACTAGGGTTCATAAATCAGAAAAAAAGGAACAAAAATTGAAAAATAAATGAAGAATACATACCAATAAGAGAGAAGAATGAGTGATTAATGTTTTCTTGTGAACCCACCACATGATTACAATAAGATTTTGGGCAAAAACCACGAAGGATAAAGCTTAGGTTGTGGTTTAATCGATTTGGGTGCAGTTTATAACCCCTGGGCCAAATGAGGGTTTAAAAAACATTTCTGGCGCAAGTTAATCGATTACACTACTGTAGTGTAATCGATTAACTTGCGAGGTCAATGATCAAAGCTTTTTTTTGAATGTTTAATTGATTACGCCTGTGATGTAATCGATTAAACTTTTGGTCAAAGGTCAAACATGGGCATATTGGTGGAATGTTTTGGGTCAGGGGCAAATTGATTATTTTTTAATTAATGAGGGGTACAATGGTCAAAAAGTCAGTTTCTTCATTGCATACCTTGTACTAGGGGTGTTCACCAACCGATCCAAATTGCGGTGACCGAACCGAAAAATCGATGACCAAATTATCGAAAAATCGAAAAATCGAAAAAAATAACATACTTTAATTAGATTGAATCGATTTTCAGTTTGGTTAGTGAAAATCAATCCAATCCAAATCGATCAAATGTATTATGTATTTATTATTTTCGAAAGATGGTGACTTGGAATCTTGTTGTTTTGTAGACTTTGAATCTTGGATGTTATTGATAGCAAATTATCTTGTTTTAGTTTTTTTATTGTCTATTAATCTATTTTAACTTTTCATAAGTTTTAAGATTTATTTTAGTTTGAGGACTTGAATTTTTTAGTGATTTGTAACTTTGAATGACTTTATTTTGATATAGCTAGTGATTTGTATGACTGAAATTTTAGACTTTTCAAAATATCAAAAATCAATCCAATCCAAACCAAATAAAATTGAATTGCATTAGATCGGATTCTAAAAAAAATTTAAATCGAATGGATGATTAAATAATCAAACCGAAGACATTGAATCAAATATTTTTTATTCAAAACCGATTCAATAGAGACTATGAACATCCCTACCTTGTACATTACTTTAAGTGATCAAAGCCAAATCCCTTATTGATCACACTTCTTCGGTTCGTAAAACAAACTATAGATATCTTTGGATTGAAAAAGTTCGAATAATTGAAGTTCGAACTTAGAATCATAAATGAACAAAGACAAGAGCAAACAAACAAACTTACGAAAATAAAGTATAATGTTAATTTCACAATTATATAAATAATATCTCATATATACTTAAATATTTTTTATTTTATATCTATTAAAAGCCGATAAGAGATGTGCCACACGAGTTGTCCAACATAATCCCCAGATATATAGTAAGCACTATCTGTCAAATAACACGGTTTTTTTTTCTTTTAAAAATGATTAAATTGGTAATCAGTTAAAAACTTGGATTAATAAATTTATTAAACACGAGGTGTTTGTTGCTATGTGAAAGGTATCATTGGATTGCTTGGGAGCGTACGTAATGGGAGCTGTCATTATGCCGTTCGCCGCATGGCTCTCTATTTTTGCTATTCACTCTCTTTCAAGGGCGAGGGGTCTGCTTATTTTCAACAAATCCCTGCTGTCCAAACCTAACCTCACACCAGATTTCAACTTCATGCAAGTAAGCCACGTGGGGCATGATCTAATGGTCAACATAAATCCCAGTCAACGTTAACCTTTTTCTACCTTGTTGATTTTGTTTTCTGTATTTGTGTAAGTCATGGAATGGTAGCTTATAATTATGTTCATTTATATTATGTATACTCTGCCTACTCTCCTCCGTGGCTACATCTAATAAGTCACGTTACCTCATAATGTCTATTTATTTTCTTAAGGGTCTTCATCAATAATTCAACTAAAATGTTTAAATAACTAGATCTTAATTAATTTCAGATATGTCCTCCTCTATGTTTCTATTTAAAAAAATTTGAGATGAAATATTTAAGCTTGACGTGACGGTGAGGTAGTGAAGGAGGAATTATGTAATTAGTACGTTTTTGACTTTTTTTTAAGGACTGTCAATATTTCTTGAAAAAAAAACCCTATATATCACCTGCATTTGCTGACCAACGACCGAGCATGTCGACTAATTATGGTGATAATACTTTTTCTTTTTCTTTGTTGGAAAAAAAAAAATTTGTTATTAGGATTTTTAGGATGTGTGGTTGAATGTTTGAATTCATGAAAGTTTATTCCAAGGGAGTTGTTAACTTGTTATGTTGCCCTTTTCTCTTTGGTACATCTGAAACTGCAACTATATAGCATAACCATGTTCTAAACCTACGGTTTTATTTTTAAATAATAAGCATTTTTCCCTTGTAAGGCGCAACATTTTCATAGTGCTTTGAAAAACACATAAGACTGTTTCTCCCTTCGCAGCCACGTCTTCAAGTTTCCTATATTTTTCTTGGGGCGTCGCGAGTAATTTGAACGCAGACATTTCTCTCTACTTTAATTCAATCTGAACAATGTCATGAACGAAGAAATTATCCACTGTTTGAATGTCATGGGTTCTAAGTCCAAGCCATGTGCATGTTTGGCAAATTAACAAAGAAAAGAAATTAAAACACCTATTTTTATGCACATATTTGATTGAAGAAAGTTACTTACAAAGAAAAAGTGGCTATAAAATACACCTCTGTTTGGTCCATCTCATGATATTCTTGTGCACGTACTACTTAGTCATCGTTCAGCCGACGTTGCCTTTTCCTTTCATTGGGTTAAGTTCAATGTTCTAATTAATTTGCTCGTGATTATTTTTATTTTTAACTTTTTCTTGGGGTGGTAAATGCGAAGATTTTGTTTCAAAGAAGGACTCTTCCTACTCAAGGTAAAGAAAGGAAGCTCGGATCGTGTGGGTTCTTTTTTTTCTTTGTTCGGCAACATCAAGAATTGCCTTTTCCCCCCAAACCTGAGTAATTTTTCAAAAGTAGTATTAAAGGCCATTTGAAAGAGATTAAAAAAGTTAAAGAAGAACGTCGCAAGAAATTGAAATTTAGAAATTGCATGGAAGGAAGAAAAAGTAGTATGTACGGAGGTGCTTTGGGGAATTAACCGGTTCGGTAGGTTTCTCATCTTAATATAGTTTCCCTTTTGTCAATGATTCCATTGTGGTATGATGTACGGACACTGACACGGGACACGATACGTCGACACGTTAATTTTAAAAAATGGCATATTTTAACATGTTAGGATACGTTTTGATATTAAATAATATTTTTAATATATATAATATAATTTATATTTAATAGATATAACAGTCCATAATAAGTTATATAACCAATCAAATATTCAAATTTCATAACATAAATATAAACAAAAATAATTTTTCGTATCTTGTTAATTTTTCATGTCAAATTTCATAATAGAAAAAAATTAATTTATAAAAGATTTTTTTTATTTTTAGTTAATAAAATAATATTAAAAGTAAAAAAAAATGTGGCTGAGCGTGTTCCAGTGTGTCCAAGCGTGTCCCAGCGTTGACCACGTGTAGAAAAGAGTTAATTGCGTGTCGGAAAAATGTGTCAAGAGCGTGTTGGAGAGTTGACCACGTGTCCCAAAGTGTTGACCGCGTGTCGGACGCGTGTCCGAACGTGTCGGAGTGTGTCCGTGTCGGACACGTGTCCGAACGTGTCGGAGCGTGTCCGTGTCCGACACGCACAATTTCAAAAACAAAGCGTGTCCGTGCTTTGTAGACTATAGTTACTACAAACTTTTAAAATAAGAGAAAATTATTTGCGTGTAAGTTGTGTCTTTTTAATATTTTTACTCTATGTATTATTAGTAGTACATAATTATAACATGAAAAATTATTTTTTTTTCTCTCCTCATTCACATCAATTGACGTAGAAAGTGAAAAAAATGACTTTTCATGTTATAATTATGTACTACCGGAAGTAAATAAAATTAAAAATTAAAAAAACACAACTTACATCCTTTAAAATACACACACTAAACCCTTAAATTAATACCACAACTGTAAAATTCATATAACAAGATATACAAAACAAAGGTAAAACCGTCACTAAATAATAGCAAAAAGTACATTTAATTAGTTGCAAGTTATTTAAAAATAAAAAAAGTAGAAAAAAGTTTAAGCGGGCGTACCTTCCCCTAAATTTAAAGTTTAAAATGTATGCATAGAGGAGGTCATGAAATTCTGACTATTAATTTCTATATATTTATTTTCACATTAGTTTTTGTTATTTTTAATGCCGAAATGACAGAAAATTTGGTTAAACAAATGAGTAGGAATAGATACGAAGAACCTTTATTCTCGAAAAGCAATAAAATAATGTTTAAAATTCAAATAGCCCTCAAACATAATTAAAATAAAAATAAAAAATTATTATATTAACAATGAAAATGAAAATAAGTATAAAACCAAAAAAAAAAAATCATTCCTATCTACACCAACATGCACATATAATTCTAAGAAAATTTATGTATCAAAAACAAAAAATTCCAAGACAAATTTTAGGTGTATCAATCTAATTATTAACAGTGGCTCAAGTGTTACTCACGATGACGTATGCATAAAAAAACTGTGTCTCTTTAAATCAGCTCAATTAATTAAGAGAGAGATTATACTTATAATTTCTTTTCTCTTCTTTAATACGAATACACACTTAGAGAGTGCTGGTTGATTGTAGCTATACCAATTCAACTTATTCGATTGGATTTAACATTTTTTTTATAAAAAAAACACAATTCTGAAAGGAACTTGGGACTTGCCGTTTTTGTTCAGTCAATTCATACATAAAATGAAAAATGATAATTCATGTGAGTAGTTGACGGAATACTCCAACTAATTTCCCCATTAGACCGATAACCAAAACAGCGACCTGTTGTCTAACCAAATACTCCAATAAATATAACAAAGCCCTTGAATGAATTATTTTTTTGGTCACCTTGACAATACTAAATGTAAATTTTGGTTCTCATGGAAATAGTTAACGTATTCACTAGTACAATTGTGATTCTATATGTTAATAGAACTGGATCGATCCGACCGGGTCAAATCGAAAACTGATAAATCAATTATATAATCGGTCCAGTTAAAGTAACAGACCAGACATAGATAAGAACCAGTGTGACCTGGTACGACCCGGTCGATTTTCATGAAAACCGATGATCTGGTCGGTTAATCGGTAATCCAGCCCGGTCTCAAAAAAAAAAATTCAAATTTTTTTTTTTCAAAGAAAAATCATGAAGGACATATTTGAATTTTTTTTCTTATTAACTTACATAAGTTATGTACCTACAATACTAATATTATCTCAATTATGCACTACGCAGAAAATTTTGATGTGATTTATAGCTAGAGATGTCGTTTCATGAACCTGAAGCCTCATATCACGATTATTATATTTTTGTTTAATCCTTTATTGAATAATAATATGTGATTTATTATTTTTTATATTAAAATATTTGAAATTTTTATCATTTTTTTATATATTTGAGCACGTTTATAATTTTTTAATATAAATTACATATAATTATCAGGTCATGTGATTGAACGAGTGAGTTACTAATTAAATCAATGACCCAATAATTCAATATTTCAATCGAATCAATCACTGAGTAAGTTTTAATAAGATTGTTATCAATTATTTATGCTATTCTACCCAATGGAATGCGACTTTTGGTTCATAACATAGATGTTTCATGTTTGTGATGAGATATAATGGAGCGGTAGCTAGGGAGTGCAATAGTAAGAAACGGTGAGCTGGTGAGCCGGTCCCACAAATAAAGAGTCAACAAGGTTCCCGGGGAGCATTTGGATCTGAAAGGTGGTTTGGTGGGCCATGAAAAGACTAAGTTACTTGGGGGCCCGGTCTTCAGTCACCGCACGCACCAGAGAAGACAGAGAAAGCCGTGCGTCAAATTGGTTGACTTGGCTTTTGCTATTATGTCTTGTGTTGAATTTATTGTCTTTGTGTGTGCCAGAGAGAGAGAGAGAATTCATTTTCATCACGTGGAACGCCCCGCATCAATCGGGGACGGTGGCTCCATTTCTTCTTCATTTATGAGTCAGTCAAATCCTTTCTTCACGAAAGCCAGACGAAACCCCCCACACGTCTCTCTCTTTCTCTTTCTCTCACTTAATTTTTCTTCTTTAGCAATTAAACCTCTTTTCTTTTTCTTTTCTAAAACGACAAAAAGATATGCACTATCCTACAAGATGAATCGTTGGGTCGGGTGTCCATGCATTTTGTTAGTTTCATTGATCCACGTTCATACAACACTGTCCATTAATTTATACTTTTCCAACAGTTAAAGAGATATTATCTTGGGATTGGAGTTGGATCATAGATTTTTATTATTATGGAAATTTGTTGCCTCTAGATAATGATATTACTACATGTGAATCTAGAAAAACTAAAACTAAACTAAAGGCCGTTTGGCACGGGGTAAATTTTAGATTTTCAGAAAATTTATATTGAGAATCTTAGTTATTATGTTTGGTATAAAAAAAATTAAACTTTTTTTGAGAATTAAAAATAGATTTCATAAAATAAAACAATCAGATGGATGGTATTCTTGAATTTTTTCTTGGTGGAACTTTTTTAAATAATTTATAAAATATAAATAACCCTACTTTAATATTTTTATAATTAAAATACTCTTTTTTTGTTAAAGCCTTAACCGTAATACTCTGCTTCACAAAATGATGGGTTTCACTTTTTCTTTTCACGACACTTTTACTGAGTTCCTTTCTGTTTCACACCGCTTCACTTTAGTGACCTCAACGTCACGATCATCCGATTCCGACATTAAATCGACAACCATGATATGTGTTGAGAACGATTTGGCGTTACTCTGGTTTGAAAATGAGATTAGTTTAAGAATAGTCAAATTCATTTGGGAAATTTGGATTTGATATCTAACGTCGTGTTTTGATCTTTTTGTGTCATATCATAATTTTTTTAGAAATTTTTATCAAAAGTTAGTTTTATAAATTCATGTTACAATTCTAGGAATAATTAACAATTAATCAAAATAAAATCAGAAATCTTGAGTTAATATTTTTAAAAATATTTTAACTTATCAAATAATTTTTTTGATAATATTTTTAAAAAATTAACTTTCCCTACATAGTAATTTTCCGGGAAAAAGAAATATTTCTCCGTCAAACAAAGTGTGAATTGTAGGGTGGAATAGTAATATAATAATGATTGCCAAATCCAAACCATGGGCGCGTGTGTGTGGATGCATTTGGACACTGTCCAGCCTGACGCACCAACTGACGCAACAACATCGATTAAAAAAAAGAAAAAAAAAATCAAATCCTATGGAAGTCTCATAAAGTCCAATTTTCATTTCCCTTTGGTCCACGCTCCCTCAATTCCCCAACTCTTTTTATAGCCCAAGCTATTGCACCGGTGAAAGACTTCATCCCCCAATAAATCAATTATCACCTCTCTTATCTCTCTCTCTCTATATTTGTTTCACATCTCTCTCTCTCTCTCTCTCTGATATCTGTGTTTATTTTATGGACAAAGGATGGTGTCTAACCCTTGATACTTCTTCTTCTTCCTCTCCTTTCTTTCCTTCCAAACAGCCACCTACCACTTCTTTGAATCCTTTCTCCAATCTCACCCAGGATAGGATGTTCCCCCTCTTGGGATTCCCGGTTAACCTTAGCCGTGCCGCCAACAGGGAAGATGATCACACCACTGATGACAACCGGAAGGTGGTTGGTGAAGTTGACTTCTTCTCTGACAGAAACAAGCCATCACCTCCAGCTATCCACGACCATGATAATATTAATCATCAACATGTTAAACCCAACATCACAAGTACCTCTGTCAAGAAGGAGATTCCTTCCGATGAAAAATTTCCAAACTCTAATCTCCACATAAATGTAAGCTCCTTCCTTTATCTTATTGAATTTTCTATTTTTCTCGAGATTTTATAATCAAATCATGGTTATATATAATAATATGTACTAAATATATATCTTTTTTATTTTGTCCAAATATTCTAGACTGGGTTACAACTCCTTACTGCTAACGCTGGGAGTGATCAATCTACGGTGGATGATGGGGTTTCATCAGATGCTGAAGATAAGCGAACCAAGACCACTGAGGTACATAATTTAATTTTTGTTTTAAATATACATAGCCATTAATGAAATTTAACTTAACCACTAAAATTGAGAATTGATATACATAAATGCTTGTCTATTCAGCTTGCACAGTTGCAAGTGGAGCTTCAACGCATGAATGCTGAGAACAAGAAGCTGAAAGAGATGCTCAACCATGTGAGCGGTAACTACACGGCCTTGCAGATGCATCTCGTGTCATTAATGCAACAGCAACAGCAACAGAACCAGCGTACAGAGAGCACAGAAAATGAGGTAACAATAAATCATTAATTTCTTACAATATATTGCCAATTTTTTTTTATTTATTTATTTTAAATTATAAGAAGATAAGTAAATCACTTTGATATAATTGATTTACATAGTTATTATATAGCTCTATTTACATACATGTAATTGGGTCAAATTTTTAACATGTTAATCCTTGTTCAAATTTAGGTTGTTCAGGCAAAAGCTGAGGAGAAAAAACCCGGTGTTGGTGGAGGAAAGGTACCAAGACAATTCCTAGATATAGGTCCCAGTGGTACAGCAGAGGTAGATGAACAAGTTTCCAATTCTTCTTCCGATGAAAGAACACGATCGAGCACACCTCAGAACAATAACATTGATGTTGGAACAAGGGATTACGTGAGAAATAATAATGGTAAAAATGAGCTGGGTAGGGAAGAGAGTCCAGACTCAGAATCACAAGGGTGGGCTTCCAATAAGCTTCAGAAATTGAACCCCTCCAATCCTATGGATCAATCCACAACAGAAGCCACAATGAGAAAAGCTCGTGTCTCAGTTCGTGCACGATCAGAAGCTCCCATGGTATGTATTATTGATTGATTAATAATGGATTAATTAATTAATTCACAAACAATTAAACAAATAATGATGACTAGTTTCTCTAATTATAACTGAATTTCTGATTTTTCAGATCAGCGATGGATGCCAATGGAGAAAATATGGACAAAAAATGGCTAAGGGAAATCCATGTCCTAGAGCATATTATAGATGCACTATGGCAGTTGGTTGCCCAGTTCGCAAACAAGTAAGTTTTGTATACACTAGTACTATATATATTATTAACATGGTATGCACTATTAAGTGTTATTATTATTATTATTAACAATTGTGGCTAGAGCTAATATCTCATGGTTTGTTAATAGGTTCAACGTTGTGCGGAGGACAGAACCATTTTGGTAACAACATATGAAGGTACACATAACCATCCACTGCTACCTGCTGCTATGGCCATGGCATCGACCACAGCAGCTGCTGCTAGCATGTTACTGTCAGGTTCAATGTCCAGTGCAGATGGTATAATGAACCCCAATTTGCTAGCAAGAGCTATTCTTCCATGTTCTTCTAGCATGGCAACACTTTCAGCTTCAGCACCATTCCCCACTGTCACATTGGACCTCACCCACAATGCAAACCCATTACAATTCCAAAGACCTCCTACCCCATTTCAAGTACCCTTTCAAGGGCAGCCTCAGAATTTTGGGTCAGGAGCCACCCCACTTGCACAAGCGCTTTACAACCAATCCAAATTCTCTGGTCTTCAATTGTCTCAGGAAGTGGGGTCTTCCCAATTTGCCCCACAACCTCCAAGACCACCGTTACATCCAAGCCAACAGCCCTCGCTTGTTGACTCAGTCAGCGCCGCCACCGCAGCCATCACCTCTGATCCAAACTTCACGGCTGTGCTCGCTGCTGCTATCTCCTCCATCATTGGTGGTACTCATGCAAACAACAACGGCCACAACAACGACAACAATAACAACAGGACTACTGTTAGCAGCTTTTCAGGAAACTAAAAACTTTTCTTCTTTGGTTCTTTTTTTCTTTGGATAATATTATTCGTTCTTTTTTTTGTTTTTTGTTTTGTACATCATGGGTATAAGGGAAAATGAAATCATAAAATGTTCATATTCTTTGAGGGATTAGATCAGGAAATGCTTCATTTTTTCTTTATGCTTTTCACTTTGAATAATTTGGATATTTATTCAAAAATATCCGAGTAAATAGGCAGGGGAAAAGAAAAAAAAAAAATCTTTTATCTTCTTCCTTTGTTTCATCGTTATCTTTCCTCATCTTGGCCAGCATCAATTTTGTGACTATATTGAAAACAACGTAGATAGTAACCCATCCCGAAAAGAACAAAAAAAGAAAGAAAAAAGAAAAAGTGATATACAAACAAACAGCCAATGAACAATCCGTGTTTCTGAAGAATATTCGGATTTTCTCATTGGTCAAGAAATTCGGCCCTTACTATTTTGATATGAACACGTAAATGAATGGAAGGGAGTAGTAATGTAAAGGTAGACTTAGCTAGGGCCTAGGGGAAGGGAGGCTAGTGACTTTCTCAGCAACTTCGTGTGCTACCCGTGTTGGTTGGTAGTAATAAATTAATAAAGTGAATTTAATAATAGTAACTTATTAATAATAGGGTCAACTTAATAATTAATATTGGCGATTGAAATGGAAAAGTGAGGTGGTGGACGTTGATTGGAGGAAGTAGGGTGTTTTTTTTTAGACTTTTTGTGCAGTTTTGATGGAAGTTGCGTTCACGTTAGTGCCACCTAAAATGCCATTAGACCAATCATGTGAGAGTATTAAAACTAGGAATGGAGCTAGACATGTCAACTATATTGGAGCTACCGCAGTCGCACCGTACCTCATACACCGTACAAATGGGGTCTTCTTTATCGGCTTTTATTTGACTCTATCCAAACGAAGGTGGGGACTTATCTGATTGGTCCTGGTTGAGGGAAAAATAAATAAGGACCATTTTTTTTTTGTAAACAATAAAGACCATTTTTTATGTGAATAGGTTCATGTGCTTGCATGTGAAGGGGAAGACATTTTTGGATTTGGGAATTGGGATCGCCTCCTTTTCAAAATCAGCTCAATATGGATGAAAGTTATTTCTTATGAATATTATCACCATTTCGGGATTGCATTGGGCTATGGATGGAATAGTAAATTGAGATCTGTATGATCTATGAACAAGAAAGATACGGTGCATGTACACTGAGTTTAATCCATTTTGGATGAAACAAAAAGAAAAGGCAGTTGATATATTCAAGGTTTTGTTTGTGTATATAAGTATTAGGGATATGCTTTCTAGGTTGAAAAAAAAAAAGAGCGCAACATGCATGGATTAAGGTACGTGAGTAAATTTCAGTGACTATTTAGAATAATATTTTATAATAATATGATTTAATGATTTATATGAGTAAAAAGTAAGTTTGTGTATATATATATGTTCATTCTTAACATCGAATAAATAGAACACATGCATATTTTCTACAAAATATATATTATAAAACTTATGATACATCATTATATAGATTTTTCACATTTCTTAAAATTGAATTTACTCTTACGAAAGTGAAATTATGTTATTATTAATTAAACGTGAAGTAAGAAAAGAAAAATGGCTGTGCAGATAAAATTATAATTCAGTTATTTTTTATTCGCAAAGAATTAATAAAGGCATACAACAAATCATCAAAAATGGTCTCTCACAGTTGAATGGCATTACGAGGGACTTTTAGCCGTCTTAATAACTTTCTGTTGTGTGAGCAAGATTCAAATCACTTTTGTCTCGTGAAGCTCCGAATTTGTATTCAATGCATATGAATGACGAGTATATCTTGCAATTTTTTCGAAGATTATTTGTATTTACCTCATACATCTGGGAAAAAGACACCAAGTTTAATTTTAAAGGACATGCATATAATACGGTATTTTTATTGCATATTATAATTTTGATCTATCAAAATTTAAAAATAAAACTTTAAAAGTAAATTCATTTTAGATTAAACATATCATAGAGTGTTATCTAAAATTATGAATTTATACTCAACATTTCAACTTTTTTTTTCTTCGAAGGTGTTGCTGTAAAAGGGGATTTATGGGCAAGTCTTTATGGGTGTGCATGACAACCTTCCCGGAATTTTTTTTTTTAATTTTTATTTTGAGGAACTGAAATGGATAGAAAACTCGTTTGGTAAAATCGGTTTATTTTTTTATTCCCGAAATGAACCGATTTGATTTTTGTGCTGGGGGACAGAAAAAAATCAGAAAATTTCTGTCTTTTTTGTTCACGGGCACAAAATGAGAAACACTTGTCACTCTCAATCACTCTCCTCCTCTACCATCATCACCACCACCACCAACATCCCAACACGACCACGGCCACCATCGTTGCCGCTGCCGTCGTACCACTGATGCCGTCGTCACCACTCCCCACCACCACGATGTCACCGCCACCATCATTACCACCATGCCAAAGTCACCACCACCACCACAACTACTGCTGCCGCCACCACTACTAGAAAAAACTTGTATAGTGACAGAATTGTTATAGAAATTCCGTCGCTAATTTCATCGTCTTTACTACTTTCCGTCACAAATTCCCTCGCAAAATAATTTGCGAGGGAATATGTGACGAAAAGTAATAGCGAGGATGAAATTAGCGACGAAATTTCCATAACAATTCCGTCACTGTACAAGTTTTTTCTAGTAGTGCACCACCATCACCCTCACCGCCATCAACCACCATCACCATCATCGCAACCATTGTCGTCATCGCCACCGCCGCCATCGCCATCACCACGCCACTGCCACCACCAGTACCACCACCACTACCATCACCACCACTACCATTGCCGCAACTACTACGTATACTACAAGAAAACTGGTTTTTAGAGGCGGTTATATTTGCATTTAGAGGCGGTTCAAACCGCCTCTAAATGCTTGGTTCGGCGGTTCATAAACCGCCTCGTTTACCGTCATCACCGCCGCCTCCGTCACCACCACTACCGTTACCACCAACACCATCACACCACCCCCGTCACTACCATCACCACGTCCTCGCCATCATTATCAGGGACATTGACCATACTGCCCTTTTTTTAATATAATATCCCTAAATGCCACAGAGTCGAAAAAATTTTCAAAACTGCCACGGCACCATAGTCGCTGAGATAGTCAGCTACTATGGACGGGACACGTGTCACTTACCAAGCGGCTGGACACGTAATCCAAAGTCGCTGAGGTAGTCAGCTACTTTGGTTTTCAGCTGCTGGGGAAGTGACACGTGTCTCATCCATAGTAGCTGACTACCTCAGCGACTATGGTGCCGTGGCAGTTTGAAATTTTTTTTTGACTCTGTGACATTCAGGTACATTTTATTAAAAAAAGGGCAGTACAATCGATGTCCCTCACTACCACCACCATTGTCACCTACCACCACAGCCACTGCCACCACCACCACCATGCCACCGTTACCATTGTTGCCACCACCAATCACCATCCCCACCACTATTGTCGCAGCCACTGCCGTCACCTCCACCACCATCTCCACCACTACTACCGTCGCCGCTAGGGGTGTAAATGGGCCAGGCTGGCCCAACCCAGCCTACGGCTCGGCCTACATTGAGCCCAGCTCAGGCCCAGCCTTTCAGGAAAGTAGAGTAGGCTTAGGCTTATAAAAAAGCTTTTTTAATAAATAGGCCATAGGCCAATTTTGTCAAGCCCGGCCTACAGCCTTGTAGGCTGGCCTATTTAATTTATTAAAATAAAATATATATTATTATTATTTTATGTGGCAAAGACACAAAGTACCAAATACCAAAATCTCTTACTTTTTGTGCTATTTTATTTTGTGAAAGAAAACTTGTATAATGTCTCCAAATTTTACATGCTGTTGCAGCTTAATACCATGGAACAATGGGTACCTTGCTGTATTATGATGTTACTGATGAAGATCTTTCAATAATAATCTTCTTTCCCTTGTCTTGATGGTGGTTTAAAGATTTTTAGATGAATGACATTCTCTTGTAGACTTTATTTCAGCATCCAGTAATTGTATTTTTCTTATTTTTCCCATTTCTTCGACTCTATTCCTCTATGATATACATTCTAGAGCTGAGGTATTATGTTGACTCTTTCTTGTTTGTCATTTTTTTTCTTATGAGAAGTACTAGTGTATGCATGAATGGAACTTTCTTTGCTCTATACATTTATTTTTTTTGTTTAGTATATATAGTGGGAGGCCTACAAGGCCTGTAGGCCATGTCAGGCTTTCTTATTTTTGAAAATGGGCCGGGCTTGGCCTACAAATAAAGCCTTTAATAGGCCAATATGCCAGATAGGCTGACTTTTTTTTGACGTAGGCTTGGGCCAGAATGGCCAAAGCCCAGCCCAGCCCAACCCATTTACACCCCTAGTCGCCGCCACCACTATTATCTTCACCACGTCACTGCCACCACCACTTCTGTACCGCCAAAGTCGCCACCACCACCACAACCAAACCATATGGAAAGGAAAGTAATGATTCAAATTTTTTTATATTTAATAGAAATTATTTTTTATTACATTATTTGTTGTGTTATCAAACACAATTTTTATTCTCGGAATAAAAATAGAACATGTTATCAAACACAATTTTTTTCTCAGAAATTGTTCCAAGACACAAAAATAGAAAAGAATTGTTTTTTTTCGAAAACAGTGCTAAGGAATAGAATGGTTGTCATGCACACCTTATGTCTTTTTTTATTTCTTTTAAGGAATGAGTATTTTTTGAGCTAGAAAAGAGGAATTTGAACCCGGTCCCCAATCACCGGCGGAACTTTTCCCATTGTTTTTTTTTTTTTTTTACTTTTTATTGGAAAATGATTAGTACTTATCGGTTAAATTTCTGAGATGCATTAACCATTTTATAAGCAGATCACTGGATATTTATAAATATTATATAACATCCTTACAAAATAGAGGACCCATAGAGAAATTACATGTGGAATCTGCACCCAAATCTAAGCCCATTATGCAATTGCAGGTGCCTAGTGCGTTAGTACCAATACCGTGTGAGATCAACTAGTCCTCTGCATGGTGCTTTTATTATGGGCTAGTCTTGTTAGGTCCGTTGTGGCCTTAAGAGATTTTGTTCAACAAGAGCTGAACCACAACCAAGAGTTTGGGCTTGGAGGCGGTATCTAATTTTGAAGTAGGGGTGTTAATCAACCGATCCAAACCGATTCAAACCGTGAAAATCGAACCGAAAAATCGATAACCGAATAAACCGAAAACCGAAAAAGTGAAAACCGAAAAAAACCGCAAATTTTAATTGGATTGGATCGGATTTCGGATGGGTTGATGAAAACCGATCCAATCCAAACCGATCCAATATATTAATTATCCTCTACCTACTTGTTCTTTCTCCAATCATAGCCCAAAAATTTCTAAACTCAAGACGCATTAACTCGTCAACTAAACCCAAGAAAAAACTTAGTCACGTCTCATCAACTATAGTATTGTTTATTGATATTTTTGTATTTCAATTTTTTTTTTTTACAAAATCAATATATACAAAAGATGTTATTTGCACAATAATCATGAAACTAATTTTAGGATATTCAAAAAACCGAAAACCGATCCAATCCAAACCGAAAAAAATTGGATTGGATCGGATCGGATTTGAAAAAAAATCTAAACCGAATGGATGATTACATGATCAAACCGAACGGATTGGATCAGATGAGTTTTGCTTCCAAAATCGATCCAATCCAGACCGCGAACACCCCTACTTTGAAGTAGATATTCTGTTCTTAAATGCGTTCATGTATATTGTACATTGGTCTCGTTTACATGGGTAGAGTCATGTAGTTAAAATTGAGATTTTATCTAAAATTGAAAGAATGATGTAAAATTATAAAACGTAAAATCTTAACGTAAAAAAATCGTAAAAATGTAAAAGCATTTGAAATTTTGATGAAATTATTTTGATTAAAAAAATTGTAAAATCTCAAAAGTGCAGATTTAAATGGGAATGTTAACTACCATGGATAAGGTACAAAAAGAGAAAGAGAGCGAGTACAAAAAATTGTATTTCTATTTTACTGCAACAACTAATGAGTATATATTATGTAAATACTTTCGGTTTCTATCATTTTCTCGGTTAGTTACCTAGTTGTTTAAATTAAATGTATTTGTGCATTTATATATAAATGTCTTTTCAATAATAAAATTAACTTTGATTCTATGAAATTTTCAATAATAGTTTGTTTGAACATAGAAGGATCGAAATGTCCAATTAGAGATAGATATGTTTTTGTAAGATTTATATGTCCTCTCTCAAGTATCTATAAGGGAAGTACCTTAGAGAATAGAGGATCATTGTGCACTATGATAACGACATAGCCAAAGGATGAGGTGTGTGCACAGTGACAAATAAGAGAATCAAGAAGTGTGTGTACCTATAGAATTTATCTCTTATTTATAAAGTTTACCTGTTGATAGTTAAATTTTGGACTTTTGGTGAATTTTTGGGTGTCGAAGGCTAGACCCATTGTTGTCGCGCGCACTAGGATTAGTATAATTAATGAATCTTTTCTTAATTTCACTCTTAGTAGTTTGCCTTTCTTTGGATATTATAGAATGTGGGCTTTTATATCATATCCATAATAGTTGGCTCCAGCCTGGTAGTCAAGATGTTTGGGCTGCCAGGGAGTAATAGTTGTTGTCTCTGTGTTGATGGAATTATATTTTTTCTCCGACAATCATTATCCGGGTTGAAACCCTTCTTAATTCGATTTAATCAGTTCGCCATTTGCGGTTATTACGTACAACCGTGTTCGAAGTTAGATTTTCTCGAACCCGCTACTGGGACCCAACCACATCTTGGCTCATGTTGAGTGGCTTCTCTTTTGCGTTGCATGATTAATGTTAAGACTCGGCTTTTGAATTTTCAATGCTGAGTTTTTTGCGATTTTGCTAGTGGTCTGTTGTCGTGCTTAAACACTCTTTGTGAGGATCCATCTTGCCTAAATGGTTGGGGGGATCCATTTGTCTAGTGCTTAGGCCATATCTAAGTTTATACCGAGCAGTTTTTTTTCTTATAATGACCCTTTCCTCGTATGGCATGATATGAGCTTGTATTCAGCAGTCGATTGTCTTTATCGGGTCATCGAGTTCTATCCTAACATATCTTTCCTTGCCATTTCTGGCCGAGGTACAAGCTCGGACTGGCTAATCTTAATTGCGTTTTGACCTCCTTGTCGAGATCGCAATTACTTAGTCCTATTGGGTTCCGTGTGCCTTCCTCATGACTTTCTGGCCTTTTTCTTTATTCAGAGTCCCAAAATCAATTTACCGGGATCTCACCCTATGAAGGTTGCTGCTCTTTCTCGTTCCATTTTGACGGTTGCATTAACATTCGATCCTAGAAGGATCGAGTTGTCCAATCAGAGATTGATGTTTTTCTACAGGATCTAGGTACCCTTTCTCAGGTACCTATAGAGAAATACCTTAGAGAATGGCGGATCATTGTGCACTATGATGACAACATAGTCAAAAGGTGATGTGTGTGCACAGTGACAGCTAGGGGAGAGAGTCAAGAAGTGTGATACATGTAGGTTTACTAATTTTATTTATAGAGTTTATCAGTGAGTTGTGAAATTTTGAACCTTTGGTGAATTTTTGAGGTTCCAATGCTTGACTCATTACTGTTGCTCTAGGATTAATATAATTAAGGGGTTTTTTTTCTTAATTTCTCTCTTAGTTGTTTGCCCTTTTTAGGCTTTCTAGAACATGGGCTTTTATGTCAAGTTCATAACATAGTCTTGTGTATGAATTTTTTTTTTAATTCAACTTAAAATATGGAACTGTATATAATATATTAAAATGAAAAATATGCATAGTTAAATTGAAAGAGTATTTTATACCCAAAAAAAAGAGGCTTTCAAATTTTATTTAAATTTTTTTTAAATTTCATATATTATTATTTGAGGTAGAGTAATGATAATGTAGGTCTGGTGAAGAGCTATATATTTCTGCCTTTCTTTTTTGGGTTCACAAGTGTGTATGTATATATATTTCTACCCTTCAAATCAGAGCAAATAAAAGCTTCACTGTTATCAACAAAAACAAAATTGTTTCCCACACTCGTGATATTTCAAGAAAAAGGAAAAAGAAAGCAAGGAAAAACACTCCTCCGTGTGTGGCTAATCAGGTCCTGGCATGCTGACTGATCAAACTCAGCATCAATAAGTTGAAGACTCATTCGGAGCTTTTTGTTGTCCATACGCATTAAGTATTCGTTATTGATCAGTGATGTGAAGAATAGCCACTAATGCGTGTTGTTCTTCCATGCTCTCTTAGGAAACATCACTAAACAATAATTAGCTAACTTGCTTATTTGCACAATTGCAGCCTCAGCACTCCTCACTGGGGTTACCTCACTCCCCTTTGTATTCTTCTCAAAGATGTCACATTGGCTTTGCTTCTTGGCAATGTCTTCCATATTTTCTTCACCACGCTACCTTCTAATGTAGCCTTTCTGCTTTTTCTTTTCCCCCACTCTTTCTTGAAGGTCACTTCACTTCTATTACTCCTCAGTTCCCCGTATGTTTACTACATCACCACTATTTTTCTGATACTTATTCATATATTAAAAAGTGTTACCATTGAAAGAATTAATAGTACTACAATTGTGGGAATATAAAGAAATTTTTTCAACACTTTTATGCGCTTTTCTTAATTTAATAATGCAGTTGAAGTAAGTAGTAGTGAACTAGCAGCTAGTCTTTTCATGAAATTAGTATTTATCATGTTTTAGGAGATAGTTTATCTTTTATATATATACAAAAATTTATGGGGCTTATATTTTTTTCTTCTTCTCTTCACATGGCTCCATGAGATTCATGTACTTTTATAAACTTTTTATCTTCATTAAATTCATGTATCATTCATAAACTTTTTATCTTCATTAATTAAAAAATCATATAGTATGTTTTTTTTCAAAAAAATTTCTTTAAAATTCATAAGTTTGATGTTATAATAAATTAATATATTATTTTTATAATTAAATAAAATAAAAACGGAATAAAAAACTGAGGAAGTGGTGTGTTAGAATAGGCCCACAAAACAAATAATGGTAATTCAGTTGATGCTAGAGAACTGAACAGGTGAAGGTGAGAACATATTTCATTTTTAGTAAGAATTTAAAGTTTTAATCCTGCAATTCACCCCAAAACTAATCACAAAACGATAAACTATTTGAAATATCTAAAAAAAATAAAATTAGGCCCTAGAGCTTATCTCAGTTGATTTTTATTAGGAAAATGAGCGGATTTTTTTTTGGGAAAAACTAGTCTTCAACCACAGTAAATGGATTTATTTTCTAATAGAGACATCGATTCTTGAGCTTTGTTTTCTTTTATTTTTTTATTTTATAACTATGTGGGTTCCATCACACGACTGTGAGAGTGGTAGGAAATATCTTCTCTTCTATTGATAGAAGTAGATCCTCTCATGTGTAAAAGTGATCATGTTATTTGATCACAATCACTCATTCATGATGGGATAAGAGAGAAAAAAATGTATAATTTGTAAATAAATGATTGTAATCAAATAACATGACCACATAATCACTTTTACAAGGATCCACTGCACCTATTTGATACAGATTCATAAAACCCATTTTTTTTTTTTTTTATAACAATAAAACCCATTTTTATTACGAATGAATTGGTTTTATCTAGGAGGATATGTTGTGTCGCGTTCTAAGGAAACCCAAGGGTACATTCACATTCTACTTTTGAGGCACGTAAACCATGTCAGTTACATCCCAACGCGTCACGAATAAATCCGATCTCCACCTCCTCATGATGAACGGCTCTCGTGAATTAGAGACGATTCCTCCTTGATCAACGGTTAAAGATGAAGGACCCACACCGAGTATAAGAATAGGTTAATAGATGAGCTGGGCCCACTACAGTGCCAACCACGGCCAGGTAGTTACGCTTTTTTTCGGCTCTTCGGGGGTTTTAAAACTTTAAATTCTCT